>NW_024061171.1:134946-164946 GCF_016432855.1 Salvelinus namaycush
GAGTCTGTATATAGTCAAAGATTTCCTTAAGTTTGGGTCAGTCACAGTGGTCAGGTATTCTGCCACTATGTACTCTCTGTTTAGGGCCAAATAGCATTCTAGTTTGCTCTGTTTTATTGTTAATTCTTTCAAATGTGTCAATTAATGTTTTTTTTTTTTTTTTCTCTTAATTTGGTTGGGTCTCTTTCTCTCTCTCTCTCTGTTCCTGGTTATATATATATATTATCTCTCTCTCTCTCTCTCTCTCTCTCTCTCTCTCTCTCTCTCCTCTTTCTCTCTCTCTCTCTGTTCCTGGTTATATATATATATTATCTCTCTCTCTCTCTCTCTCTCTCTCTCTCTCTCTCTCTCCTCTTTCTCTCTCTCTCTCTCTCTCTCCTCTTTCTCTCTCTCTCTCTCTGTTCCTGGTTATATATATATATATTATCTCTATCTCCCTCCTCTTTCTCTCTCTCTCTCTGTTCCTGGTTATATATATATATTATCTCTCTCTCTCTCTCTCCTCTTTCTCTCTCTCTCTCTGTTCCTGGTTATATATATATATTATCTCTCTCTCCCTCCTCTTTCTCTCTGTCTGTGCTCAACATGTAAGCTATTAGTTGCTCATTACTCTGAAAAGCAGTTTGAAACTGAACTGCACAACTGACTTCTTCGTACATTGGTATTCATAGAGACGGCCTGATGTCTCAATGATAGGTCAAAATATCCACTTCATATAATAATGGATTCATTTGTGATCAAATGGTTTCATTGTTTTTGGTAAGGTACACAAAACCGGTACACAAAACAGGTACAGAAAACCGGTACACAAAACCGGTACACAAAACAGGTACAGAAAACCGGTACACAAAACCGGTACACAAAACAGGTCACAAAACAGGTACACAAAACAGGTCACAAAACTGGTACACAAAACCGGTACACAAAACAAGTACACGAAGAAGGAACTGAGAATACTTTAGAAGATCACAGGACTTCCCCAAAGGTAGATGAGTGGTTCACCACAGCAGTCTTTTGTCACAGAGCAAATATGCTTCTTTCACGCTTACCGGATATACGCGCTACGGATATTTCCATGTTTCTAATGTCACTGACATCAGCCACTCAGCCAGCAGAATGAGGAGCCTTCCATCTGTTAATCCAGCCAGATACAGTCTCACAGATAGGTCTAAAGTAGTGGCATCATTTAACAATAACATCCATGGTGAACATCATACTTTTCTTAAAAGCTAAATGCTAAAAGCTAAATGCTAAATGCTAAATGCTAAATGCTAAATGCTCTGCACAGACCTTTTGGTGGACTTAACTCCCACGTACGGCCATGACAACACAATGCCTTTGAACATTAGTATATAACCCTGTGTGGTCGTAGTCCTGTGTGGTTGTAGTCCTGTGTGGTTGTAGTCCTGTGTGGTCGTAGTCCTGTGTGGTTGTAGTCCTGTGTGGTTGTAGTCCTGTGTGGTTGTAGTCATGTGTGGTTGTAGTCCTGTGTGGTTGTAGTCCTGTGTGGTTGTAGTCCTGTGTGGTTGTAGTCCTGTGTGGTTGTAGTCCTGTGTGGTTGTAGTCCTGTGTGGTTGTAGTCATGTGTGGTTGTAGTCCTGTGTGGTTGTAGTCATGTGTGATTGTAGTCCTGTGTGGTTGTAGTCGTGTGTGGTTGTAGTCATGTGTGATTGTAGTCATGTGTGGTTGTAGTCCTGTGTGGTTGTAGTCCTGTGTGGTTGTAGTCCTGTGTGGTTGTAGTCCTGTGTGGTTGGATGAGAAGAATATACAGAGTAACAGAGAGAGGTAGAGAACGAGAGGTAAAGAAAGATGGAGAGAGCGAGAGAGGTAGAGGTGTAGAGAGAGAGCGGTAGAGAGAGAGAGAGATGCAGAGAGAGAGCGGTAGAGAGAGAGAGAGAGGCAGAGAGAGAGCGGTAGAGAGAGAGAGAGAGGCAGAGAGAGAGCGGTAGAGAGAGAGAGAGAGGCAGAGAGAGAGGGAGAGAGTGAGAGAGGTAGAGGTGTAGAGAGAGAGCGGTAGAGAGAGAGAGAGATGCAGAGAGAGAGCGGTAGAGAGAGAGAGAGAGGCAGAGAGAGAGCGGTAGAGAGAGAGAGAGAGGCAGAGAGAGAGGGAGAGAGTGAGAGAGGTAGAGGTGTAGAGAGAGAGCGGTAGAGAGAGAGAGAGATGCAGAGAGAGAGCGGTAGAGAGAGAGAGGCAGAGAGAGAGCGGTAGAGAGAGAGAGAGAGGCAGAGAGAGAGGGAGAGAGTGAGAGAGGTAGAGGTGTAGAGAGAGAGCGGTAGAGAGAGAGAGATGCAGAGAGAGAGCGGTAGAGAGAGAGAGAGAGGCAGAGAGAGAGAGAGAGGCAGAGAGAGAGGGAGAGAGTGAGAGAGGTAGAGGTGTAGAGAGAGAGCGGTAGAGAGAGAGAGAGCGAGGCAGAGAGAGAGCGGTAGAGAGAGAGAGAGAGGCAGAGAGAGAGGGAGAGAGTGAGAGAAGGAGACAAATACAGAGCGATATAGAGAGAGCAGGAGGAGTGTAGTAGGGCTGTCTGATTGAAGTGTGTGATCCAGGTCAGTCTGAGGTCTAGTCTCTCCATCCCTAATGGTACCCTAATCCCTATATAGTGCACTACTTTTGACCAGGGTCCATGGTACCCTAATCCCTATATAGTGCACTACTTTTGACCAGGGTCCATGGCACCCTAATCCCTATATAGTGCACTACCTTTGACCATTTGGGACAAATACCTAGTGTCTGCTGCTCGTGTCTTGTCATGTCTTACCCAAACAACAAAGAGAGATGGAAGCATCAGTTCCACCTCCTCCCAGGAACTAAATTGGAGAATAAATGAGTTGTGTTGGTAATTTGGGACATAACCTGTGTGGTGGCCGAGCTCAGGGGAAGATAAGAGAACACCACAGAGACGATAGACAGGGAAAGCCAGTGGATTGTACCTTCCTTGGATCAATTACACGTTATACCCCAGTTGTCCTCCTGGGACTTTAATTAAAACACACACACACAGCAGATCATCCAAGCCATTGTAATCAGTGAGGAGAAGAAGAGTAGCTGGGGGATTGAAACGTAATTTAACATCACATTGTTGGGTGGGTGAATCATCTCCTTTCTCCTGCCTTTCAACACGCCCTGACGTATGGGAGAGAGCAGAGACACATGCTATACACTACCGTTCAACAGTTTGGGGTCACTTAGAAATGTCCTTGTTTTTGAAAGAAAAGCACATTTCTTGTCCATTAAAATAACATAAAATTGATCAGAAATACAGTGTAGACATTGTTAATGTTGTAAATGACTATTGTTGCTGGAAACGGCTGATTTTTAATGGAATATCTACATAGGCGTACAGAGGCCCATTATCAGCAACCATCACTCCTGTGTTCCAATGGCACGTTGTGTTAGCTAATCCAAGTTGATCATTTTAAAAGGCTAATTGATCATTAGAGAACCCTTTTGCAGTTATGTTAGCACAGCCAGAATAGAAAGAGAAGTGGGAGGCCCCGGTGCACAACTGAGCAAGAGGAAAAGTACATTAGAGTGTCTAGTTTGAGAAACAGACGCCTAACAAGTCCTCAACTGTCATCTTCAATAAATAGTACCCACAAAACACCAGTCTCAACGTCAACAGGGAAGAGGCGACTCCGGGATGCTGGCCTTCTAGGCAGAGTTGCAAAGAACAAGCCATATCTCAGACTGGCCAATGAAAATTAAAGATTAAGATGGGCAAAAGAACACAGACACTGAACAGAGGAACTCTGCCTAGAAGGCCAGCAACATTTTTGCAATGACTGAACATCAGACTTCAATAAATGGAAAACAGAAAATCAGCAGAGACTTGAGACTGGTGTTTTGAAGCTGCCAGTTGAGGACCTGTGAGACGTCTTGTGTTGGAGGAAACATCATACACCTGGCGACCGTGTCAGAGGCGCCCGGCCTGCCACAGGAGTCGCTAGAGCGCGATGGGACAAGGACATATCGGCCATCCAAACCCTCTCCTAACCCGGACGACTCTGGGCCAATTGTGCGCCGCCTCATGGGTCTCCCAGTCACAGCCAGCTGTGACACAGCCTGGGATTGAAACCGGGTCTGTAGTGACGCCTCAAGCACTGCGAACCAGTGTCTTAGACCACTGCTCCACTCGGGAGGGCCCCGCAAATTGATTTTAACAAACAATTGGTCCCCCAAAAAATGCGTCCCTCCGTTGAATTTCAAAATCCCGATATTTGCCCACCCCTGCTATAGATGAATCATCTCCTTTCTCCTCCCTTCCAACACGCCCTGATGTATGGGAGAGAGCAGATATAGCTACGTCCCAAATGGCACCCTTTTCCCTTTATAGTGCACTACTTTAGACCAGGGCCCTGTTCCCGTTATAGTGCACTACTTTAGACCAGGGCCCTATTCCCTTTATAGTGCACTACTTTAGACCAGGGCCCTATTCCCTTTATTTTGGAGACAGGTGATATGGAGACTGGTGATATGGAGACTGGAGATATGGAGACTGGTGTGATGGAGACTGGTGTAATGGAGACTGGTGTAATGGAGACTGGTGATATGGAGCCTGGTGATATGGAGACTGGTGTTATGGAGACTGGTGTTATGGAGACTGGTGTAATGGAGACTGGTGATATGGAGCCTGGTGATATGGAGACTGGTGTTATGGAGACTGGTGTTATGGAGACTGGTGATATGGAGACTGGTGTTATGGAGACTGGTGATATAGAGACTGGTGTAATGGAGACTGGTGTTCTGTAGACTGGTGACTGGTGTTCTGGAGACTGGAGACTGGTGATATGGAGACTGGTGATATGGAGACTGGTGATATGGAGACTGGAGACTGGAGATATGGAGGCTGGTGTTATGGAGACTGGTGTTATGGAGACTGGTGTTATGGAGACTGGTGTTATGGAGACTGGTGTTATGGAGACTGGAGACTGGAGATATGGAGACTGGTGTTATGGAGACTGGTGTTATGGAGACTGGAGACTGGAGATATGGAGGCTGGTGTTATGGAGACTGGTGTTATGGAGACTGGTGTTATGGAGACTGGAGATATGGAGACTGGAGATATGGAGGCTGGTGTTATGGAGACTGGTGTTATGGAGACTGGTGTTCTGGAGTCTGGTGACTGGTGTTCTGGAGACTGGAGACTGGTGATATGGAGGCTGGTGATATGCTAAGATCTGGGGTCATAGCTGTTGCCAGATAATTAAATGAGGTAAATTGGTCAATTGATACTCACCAGACGGCTTGCTTGATTGTTTTTAAAATTATTTTGGGATTTATCGGCCGATGGCCTGTAAGGTCCGGAATGACATATCCATATTTTGTTTGGTTGTGTTTTGACATCTCCTATTGTTTGGGTATTCGGCACAGCTGGAGAACACTGAATCCAGAAAATATCTATTTGAGGATCAACCACCCATCAATTCTTAAGTATTCTTAATGTATAATGCTGAATAGTTTTGTTGATATATTACAATGTTATAACAAATTAGTTTAATCATTAGAACTAAAATGGCTAAAATAGTTGTGGGTATTTCCAGCGATGCAAAAACTGATGTCAAGGAAAATGAGACCTGGAGCAAGGTTGTTAAATGCCCCAAAGGAGACGGTTTTATCATGGAGAGAGAAATCCTGACAAAGGAGGAGGCCATAGCCAACCTCATTAAGGAGGAGTACATAGCCAACCCCATTAAGGAGAAGTACATAGCCAACCCCATTAAGGAGGAAGCCATAGCCAACCCCATTAAGGAGAAGTACATAGCCAACCCCATTAAGGAGGAAGCCATAGCCAACCTCATTAAGGAGGAGGCCATAGACAACCTCATTAAGGAGGAGGCCATAGCCAACCCCATTAAGGAGGAAGCCATAGCCAACCCCATTAAGGAGGAGGCCATAGCCAACCTCATTAAGGAGGAGGCCATAGCCAACCTCATTAAGGAGGAAGCCATAGCCAACCCCATTAAAGAGGAGTACATCGCCAACCTCATTAAGGAGGAAGCCATAGCCAACCTCATTAAGGAGGCGTACATAGCCAACCTCATTAAGGAGGAGTACATCGCCAACCCCATTAAGGAGGAGGCCATAGCCAACCTCATTAAGGAGGAAGCCATAGCCAACCCCATTAAGGAGGAAGCCATAGCCAACCTCATTAAGGAGGAGAATATAGCCAACCCCATTAAGGAGGAGGCCATAGCCAACCTCATTAAGGAGGAGAATATAGCCAACCCCATTAAGGAGGAGGCCATAGCCAACCTCATTAAGGAGGAGAATATAGCCAACCCCATTAAGGAGGAAGCCATAGCCAACCTCATTAAGGAGGAGGCCATAGCCAACCTCATTAAGGAGGAGTACATAGCCAACCCCATTAAGGAGGAGGCCATAGCCAACCCCATTAAGGAGGAGTACATAGCCAACCCCATTAAGGAGGAGGCCATAGCCAACCCCATTAAGGAGGAGGCCATAGCCAACCTCATTAAGGAGGAGGCCATAGCCAACCTCATTAAGGAGGAAGCCATAGCCAACCCCATTAAAGAGGAGTACATCGCCAACCTCATTAAGGAGGAAGCCATAGCCAACCTCATTAAGGAGGCGTACATAGCCAACCTCATTAAGGAGGAGTACATCGCCAACCCCATTAAGGAGGAGGCCATAGCCAACCTCATTAAGGAGGAAGCCATAGCCAACCCCATTAAGGAGGAAGCCATAGCCAACCTCATTAAGGAGGAGAATATAGCCAACCCCATTAAGGAGGAGGCCATAGCCAACCTCATTAAGGTGGAAGCCATAGCCAACCTCATTAAGGAGGAGAATATAGCCAACCCCATTAAGGAGGAGGCCATAGCCAACCTCATTAAGGAGGAGTATATAGCCAACCCCAATAAGGAGGAAGCCATAGCCAACCTCATTAAGGAGGAGGAGCTCTACCACAGTCTCATACAGGAAATTCATCCAAACCGCTTGAGGTCAGAACAGAGAGTAGGTGCTCTCTGGCGTATATATATCTTCTCAGTAAGGAAGCAAGAGGGCAAAGCTTCTGATCAGAGGAGTAACAGTCAGAGGAATAACATGTTGTGTTCAAAGAGAATAATCCGTTCAGTTTGAAGTTGCGCGTGGCTGACCAGAACTCAGTTCAAGTTACAATTAAAGACCGGAATCAGCAGATGGAAGTGTTGTGACTGAGTTTCTGGCTGAAGCTGGATTCAAGGTGGTGGGGAGAGAGACGAGGCGCATGATAAGATACAAAGTTCAACTTACAATATGCTCCAATGGAGATCCTTATGTATATGTTGAAGCAACACCCATCATTCCTATAACACGGTCTGTAAAGATGGGCCCCTCACTGGATCAGAGTATTTTATGATGGACAAGGTGCTGCTCGTAGACAGGACTGGCTGATACCATCCCACGCTAGAGGGGGTGTCAGGAGATGGTACAGTCCTACTACACTGGACAACGTAAGGTGCATCAAGGAAACGTTTTCACACTATGTGCAGGACAACAATCCTGTCCCCATGAGTAGGGCAGACGTATCACATGTCTCAGCTGAAATGACTGAACATGAGACTGAGGTTGAAGAGGATAATTCCTTGGTGCTCAAGGACATGAAACATTGGAGTTGGTACCTGGTGAGCCAGAGTCTGCAACAGTGACCTTTCATTACAAGAAAAATAAGAAGAATAAGAGAAAAAATGCTAAAAATGAAGCTGGGAAAGTTGCTAGTGAGACCAGAGACAATCATAACCCAATAGAAACCTCTGAGGATAATAAGGGACCCTGAAGGCAGTGAAACTCTGTGGGGAATACAAAAGAAGGCAGCCTAACATCAATACTGGCCTTCAGTCAAACAATCCGCAATCAACAAACACACAAGTGGCCCAGGGTACCCAGCTCCCCATCAGTCTGGAGTTAGGTCACCTGAAGACAAAAAGGCTGATATGGAGGATGTCATTCTGGGAGAAGTGGAGAAAAGTCCCCCTAATGAGCCATCCAGACCGAAGTCATTGATGAATGGTGGAACATGAATGATTGAAATGATCTCGTTATTTGAGTATCCTATACTATCTGGTGCAGACAAAGACATTCTGTGTCTGTGAGCATAACCTCTGTCACTAGCATGGCTTTTCTAGAGAATTAGCGATCTGCAGATAATCTCATTTTAATGCAAACTCTTGATACATGTCCCAAACAAAACCCACCTTTGAGTCAGAAACTCAGTTCCCTTAACCCAGGTATTAGAAAACCTTGTACCATAAAACTTCTTCAAACCATTAATCCGGTTAAAATGCTCTGGGAACCTCGTTCCAAGCCTCCAGGAATATTGGGAGGTCATCTGAATATTCGTAGCATTATTTCTAAGAGTGAACAAGTAGAACATGTATTTAACCATTTGATTTTTTGTGTTTCTCTGGCTGATGAAATATTCTCCTATTTCTGCCTTTAATGTTCCTGGATATTCCATATTCAGGAGGGACAGGGGAGAGGGCGGAGGGGGTGGATTGCTTACGTACATGAAAGATAACTTTAAATGCAATCGTATCATATAGAAACATGCCAATGACATTGAATGTATGGGGCTGAATGTCTTCCTCTCCCCTCATATGTCTCTCACTATTATTGGATTATATCGACCACCAACATCTGATATCTCATTTTATGACCATCTAAATGCCATGCTTAAAGAATGTGATCATGAGGAGGAGATCATCTTCATGGGCGATTTCAATATAAACTGAGAAAACAGAACTTGCAGGAAAAACCTCAAAGAGATCACAGACTATTTCAGCTTGACCGAAATAATACAAGGACCAACCAGAGTAACACAGTCATCGCAGACTCAAATTGATCTGGTGTTTACTAACAGACCTGATCGAAAAACTAAGTCCAGTAACTTACTAACTGGCATATCCGACCACAATGTTACATTGGTGGTTAGAAAGATCACTAAAAGGAGATTTAAGAACAATATTAATGTGCAACAGTAAGGTCAAAAAAATCCAGAAAAGTAACTACGTTACAACTATAAGTCGGATTGACTAGTCTGATCTGTTAAGCAATGAAGAGCCAGATTCTCGACATAGAACATTTTTCAGCTATTGACAAAGTGGATACCTCTTTTACTAGGAAATTTCAGCGTAAACCAAGATTGAAAATCTCTCTACCATGGCTCAACGAGGACCTCTGCAGGCAGATGAGAGAACGGGATTTTTCCTTGAAAAAAAGCACTGAAGTCCGGTCAGAATGATGACAGACATATATTTGCATCACTGAGAAATAAGGTGGTTAGGAATAAAAAAAAAAAGCAAAAGCAGAGTTATTTCTTAGATTGATCAATGAAGCAAAAGGAAATGGCAAAGTGATTTGGGAAAATCTCAACAAACTGACAGGGAGATGAGCTGAAAACCTCCTGAATTAAAGGTTGATTCTAATTCACGATTCCAATTTCATATCCACCACCTCCAACCATTTTTTGTTGTTGACTCAGTCAGGGAACTGGATCAAAAGTTGATCAACCAAAACTCTGTTTAAATGGTCTTATAGTTAACCTACAGTTCTCACTCCCATAGATAATATTAAACCAATATTCAGAATTAATATACAGAATTGCTGAAATCTCAGCGTCAGCAGTGGACAGTATTATTAGCTTCTTCAGGAGCTTTAGAACAACATATCTATTTGGTCTAGACACTGACTTCCTGAAGAGACACACTTATTCTCTGATTTCCCCAACTAGTACATCTAGTTCATCTGTCCACGGGTTCTTCTTGGAAGTCTGCTGCAGTGATACCTGTTTAAAATCTTCCACTGGCAATTCTGGCAATTCTTCCACTGGCATGAAAAGTAGCTGAAAGATGGGTGGCTGATCATCTGACTGATCACCTCAATCATGGCAACTCCACACATCAAATGCAATTTGGATTCAGAACTAACCATTCTCCCGAAACAGACAGTTGCTATTTTCTGGAGTGCATTAAATCTAAACTGGACATAGGTGGTGAAGTCAGTGTGTTTGGATCTGAAAAAGGCCTTTGATACTGTGAATCATGAGGTCCTCCTATCCAAACTATCCTCCCTAAATATGTCCACTGAAGTCATTAGTTGGATGTATTCCTATCTGACGAACAGAAGTCAAAAGGGTTCGTTTGGGGGACACTCAGTCAGACTCTCTTTACTATAACATTGGGGTCCCGCAAGGGTCAATATTAGGCCCCCTTCTGTTTACCATCTATATAAATGATCTCCCACTTGCTTGCCCACAAGTTAACATGCAGATGTATGCTGATGATACAGTTCTGTATGTACACTCCAAAAATAGACTAGTTGTTAACAAGTTAACTGAAGCTATGGTACATCTTACTAAATGTTTGACTAATTCTTGCCTTTATTTAAATATAGACAAGACTGTTTGTATGTACTTCTCTAAGAAATCCATTGATTCTTCCCAACCAGCTGTTCTTGTTAATGGAGAGAATATGAATGTTGTGTCTAACTTCTTTCATTTTGGACTCCAACTTGACATCTGAAGAAGGTGATTAAATACGGTTAAGTTTGGATTATCCAACTTCAGGTATCTTGGTGTCATTTTGGACTCCAACTTGACACCTGAAGAAGGTGATTAAATACGGTTAAGTTTGGATTATCCACCTTCAGGTTGATAAGACCTTTCCTTCCTCTGGAGGCCCTGCTTCCTGCATGCTGGGATCTTCTCACATTTGAGATATTACCTCACATGCTGGTCACAAGCAGGCGCTACTATTCTGAAATCAATTGAACCACTCTACAAACAAACACTTAAGATTTTTGATAACAAACCAAACAGGTACCACTATTGTCATATCATTTACAAACATAATTCATTTAGTCTGGACAGCTTCAAGCAGTATGTAGATGCAAGACTTGTCCTTAAGATCCTGCTTGGTCTTGCCCCTCCACCCCTAAACCGGTATATCCTGCTCAAGGAAAGCCCCTCCACCCCTAAACCGGTATATCCTGCTCAAGTAAAGCCCCTCCACCCCTAAACCGGTATATCCTGCTCAAGTAAAGCCCCTCCACCCCTAAACCGGTATATCCTGCTCAAGGAAAGCCCCTCCACCCCTAAACCGGTATATCCTGCTCAAGTAAAGCCCCTCCACCCCTAAACCGGTATATCCTGCTCAAGTAAAGCCCCTCCACCCCTAAACCGGTATATCCTGCTCAAGGAAAGCCCCTCCACCCCTAAACCGGTATATCCTGCTCAAGGAAAGCCCCTCCACCCCTAAACCGGTATATCCTGCTCAAGGAAAGCCCCTCCACCCCTAAACCGGTATATCCTGCTCAAGGAAAGCCCCTCCACCCCTAAACCGGTATATCCTGCTCAAGTAAAGCCCCTCCACCCCTAAACCGGTATATCCTGCTCAAGGAAAGCCCCTCCACCCCTAAACCGGTATATCCTGCTCAAGGAAAGCCCCTCCACCCCTAAACCGGTATATCCTGCTCAAGTAAAGCCCCTCCACCCCTAAACCGGTATATCCTGCTCAAGGAAAGCCCCTCCACCCCTAAACCGGTATATCCTGCTCAAGGAAAGCCCCTCCAGGATAACAAGGGCAGTAACTAGAGGGGATTGAGTTGTCCCTTATCCACACAGTAAAATTGGTCAATCGACCTTCTCTGTTAGAGCTACAATATACTGGACTGCAATGCCCATGGACTTGAGAAGCTGCAAGGATTATTGTTACTTTTAAAATTGAATTGAAAACATGGCTCAAACCTATCCAACCCTGTGGTTCCTCGTATGTAAGACGACCGTTGATGACAGTGTTGTTGTCGTTAGAATGATATATTATTGGATGTAATGTATTTGGTATTTTGTATTGTTTTAGTGAGTATGTGTATTGTGACTGTGTAATTGCCCTTACCTGCCCAGGGACTACGGGTGCAAGTTAGCTTTCGGCTAACCCCGGCACATTCACATGGATGATGCATTATTGTAATATTGATGCTGATTAATGTGCATTGGCCCCTATAAATAAATGAATAAATAAATATGGAGAATAGCTGTGTGCTCTCTTTGTAATGATTGGTGTTGTGGAGACTAGCTGTATGCTCCCTGTGCTAATAGGGTGCCATTGGCCCCTGATACATTTAGGCACTATATAGGGAATAGGGTGCCATTGGGAGTCAGTTATGGAATGAGCAGTGATTGTTCTAGAATAAGATGCAGCGCTAACTGGCATCAAGCCATGAAGAAACACTGTTTAACTTGGCCTGAGGTGTTGACCAGGCCTCTTTCACTAGGCTGTGTGTGTGTGTGTGTGTTTGTGTGTTTATGTATGGGTGTGCGTGTGTATGTGTGTGCGTGTGTGTGTGTGTGTGTGTGTGTGTGTGTGTGTGTGTGTGTGTGTGTGTGTGTGTGTGTGTGTGTGTGTGTGTGTGTGTGTGTGTGTGTGTTGTTTGCCTGGGCTGGCACGGGGTTAGCGAGGTGATGGTATGCGTGCAGAATTGCAATAGTCACCCTTATTACTAGTCTGGAGAAGATCTGAGCAGAGCCAGCTTCCCTGGCTGACAGTTGAGATCACCCCTGTCTATCTGTCTGTCCCTGGCTGAGAGTTTAGTTTCCCCTGTCTATCTGTCTGTCCCTGGCTGAGAGTTTAGTTTCCCCTGTCTATCTGTCTGTCCCTGGCTGACAGTGTAGATTGCCACTGTCCGCCTGTCTGGCTGCTACTGAACCTGGATCACCCTCTCAATGTTAAACAGAGACAGAGACAGAGACAGAGACAGAGACAGAGACAGAGATAGAGACAGAGACAGAGACAGAGACAGAGACAGAAACAGAAACAGAGACAAAGACAGAGATAGAGACAGAGACAGAGACAGAGACAGAGACAGACAGAAGGAGGGCAGAGACAGAAACAGAGACAGAGACAGAAACAGAGACAGAGACAGAAACAGAGACAGAGACAGAGACAGAGACAGAAACAGACAGGAGGGTAGAGACAGAGACAGAGACAGAGACAGAGACAGAGACAGAGACAGAAACAGAGACAGAGACAGAGACAGAGACAGAGACAGAGACAGAGACAGAGACAGAGACAGAGACAGAAACAGAGACAGAGACAGAGACAGAGACAGAGACAGAGACAGAAACAGAGACAGAGACAGAGACAGAGACAGAGACAGAGACAGAGACAGAGAGACTAGCTGCAGATATATTAACTAGCTTGTAGGTTTGCTCAATATCTGTTCTTGATCGTTACATTTTTGTCTGTATCTAGATAGGAGTGGGAAGTTAACTAGCTAACATTAGCCTGGCAAGCTTCCCATCACTCCAGTTCCATCACACCATTTAGGCTAGCTAGCTAACTGAGGTAATGTTAGCTAACAGCAATTTTCTTTTGTGCCATTTTTGTGAATTCATTGTTTTAACATAGCTGTGTGTGTGTCAGTTCTCTGTCAGGTATGTTGTGTGTGTGTGTGTGTGTGTGTGTGTGTGTGTGTGTGTGTGTGTGTGTGTGTGTGTGTGTGTGTGTGTGTGTGTGTGTGTGTGTGTGTGTGTGTGTGTGTGTGTGTGTGTGTGTGTGTGTGTGTGTGTGTGTGTGTGTGTGTAGGACCCTGCAGAAGTAGTGCCCTATATAGGGAATAGGACCCTGGTCAGAAGTAGAGTCCTATATAGGGAATAGGACCCTGGTCAGAAGTAGAGTCCTATATAGGGAATAGGACCCTGGTCAGAAGTAGAGTCCTATATAGGGAATAGGACCCTGGTCAGAAGTAGAGTCCTATATAGGGAATAGGACCCTGGTCAGAAGTAGAGTCCTATATAGGGTCCACTACTACTACCACTACTTCTGACCAGGGTCCATAGGGAATAGGGTGCCACTACTTCTGACCAGCGTCCATAGGGAATAGGGTGCCACTACTTCTGACCAGGGTCCATAAGGAATAGGGTGCCACTACTTCTGACCAGGGTCCATAAGGAATAGGGTGCCACTACTTCTGAGCAGGGTCCATAGGGAATAGGGTGCCACTACTTCTGACCAGGGTCCATAGGGAATAGGGTGCCACTACTTCTGAGCAGGGTCCATAAGGAATAGGGTGCCACTACTTCTGACCAGGGTCCATAAGGAATAGGGTGCCACTACTTCTGACCAGGGTCCAGAAGGAATAGGGTGCCACTACTTCTGACCAGGGTCCATAAGGAATAGGGTGCCACTACTTCTGACCAGGGTCCATAAGGAATAGGGTGCCACTACTTCTGACCAGGGTCCATAAGGAATAGGGTGCCACTACTTCTGAGCAGGGTCCATAGGGAATAGGGCACTACTTCTGACCAGGGTCCATAAGGAATAGGGTGCCACTACTTCTGACCAGGGTCCATAAGGAATAGGGTGCCACTACTTCTGACCAGGGTCCATAAGGAATAGGGTGCCACTACTTCTGACCAGGGTCCATAAGGAATAGGGTGCCATTTTGGAAGAAGATAATCAGTTTTCTTTCTCCAGAGAGTCATTGTTAGTTATTACTGAGTTGTACTGGTACTGGCAGTGGGCTGACAATACAGGTATCATCTCTGGTTAATCATTAAACACCACATTTACATGTTTACGTTTTCCCCTTATCCGATACAAGTTTTATAGTATAAAGCAAACACACAAACAAACGGTTATTCATGAAGAAAAATCAATGTCAAGCTGACTGTCTTGCTGCTTGAGATGAAACTTGTTTATTTACAGGATGAGAATGAGAGTGGTGTACCGATGGAACAATATTCGAGAGAGAGAGAGAGAGAGAGAGAGAGAGAGAGAGAGAGAGAGAGAGAGAGAGAGAGAGAGAGAGAGAGAGAGAGAGAGAGAGAGAGAGAGAGAGAGAGAGAGAGAGAGAGAGACAGAGACAGAGAGAGAGAGAGACAGAGAGAGAGAGAGAGAGAGAGAGAGAGAGAGAGAGAGAGAGAGAGAGAGAGAGAGGCAGAGACAGAGACAGAGACAGACAGAACTGTTAAAGTCTACCAGAATCTACTGGATTCTCCAATTACATTGAATGAACTACAGGACAAAACACAAACCCTCCAACCCAAAAAGGCCTGTGGTGTTGATGGTATCCTCATTGAAATTGTAAAATATACAGACCACAAATTCCAATTGGCTATACTTAAACTCTTTAACATCAACCTTAGCTGTGTCATCTTCTTCAATATTTGGAACGAAGGACTGAAGACCCCAATCCACAAAAGTGGAGACAAATTTGACTCCAATTACTACCGTGGGATATGCGTCAACAGCAACCTTGGGAAAATCCTCTGTGTTATCATTAATAATATATCCTCTTAAGGATAGGACCCTTTTTTTCAATTTTCGCCTAAAATGACGTACTCTGCCTGTAGCTCAGGACCTGAAGCAAGGATATGAATATTCTTGATACCATTTGAAAGGAAACACTTTGACGTTTTTGGAATTGTGAAATTAATGCAGGAGAATATAACACATTAGATCTGGTAAAAGATAATACAAACAAAAAAACATGCGTTTTCTATTTTTATTTTTGTTCCGTCATCTTTGAAATGCAAGAAAAAGGCCATAATATAATATAGGAGGTGCAATTTGGATTTTGGCCACTAGATGACAGCAGTGTGTGTGCAAAGTTCCAGATTGATCCAGCGAAGCATTGCAATACTGGACAACATTTTGGTATCAAGTCTGCCCAAATGTGCCGAATTGGTAAATTGATGCATTTTCAAGTTCATCACTATAAAGAACATACACAAATGATATGATAATACTAAAATGTAAGTTTACACGCTCCCAGGAATGTCCTACATGATGGATCATTAGCGTATACACTAACTTTTACACATCTAGATGGCCGGACGGGGTGGGTGTGAAGCCAGGGACAGCAGGGGTTCAAACTGTAGAACCCAGTTCCTACATTTGAATATAAAAATAGATTTTATCAAACAAAACTATGCTACATTTTATCTCTGGGACCCTCAGGATGACAAATCAGAGCCAGATTACTGAATGTAAGTAAATTATTTACCTTCAGAGGTGAATGTATCAAACCAGTTGCCGTGATACCAGTTATTTTGTTGTTGTTCTCCTCAAACAATAGCATGGTATTTTTTCACTGCAAAAGCTACTGTTAATTGGACAGTGCAGTTAGATTAACAAGAATGTAAGCTTTCTGCCCATATAAGACATGTCTATGTCCTGGAAAGTTGGATGTTACCTGGTATAGGGACAACAATCCCATAGACTCATATATTACCGCAGTCAAAACAATGTACTGAGCAAATGTCAAATTGACTTTTTAACAAATGACCGTCCGACAGACCACGTATTCACCCACTATTTGACAAACAAACAAACCAAAGGCAAAGTCTTCTCATGCTCTGTTGATTTCAAAAAAAGCTTTTGACTCAATTTGGCATGAGGGTCTGCTATACAAATTGATGGAAAGTGGTGTTGGTGGAAAAACATACGACATTATAAAATCCATGTTCACAAACAACAAGTGTGCAGTTAAAATTAGCAAAAAAACACACATTTCAGTTTCTCAGTACTGAGGCACCTGAAGTTCCCAGCCCAGAACCTCTTTAACATTTACAGAGAGACATCTGTCTCTCAGTACTGAGATCCCTGAAGTTCCCAGTCCAGAGCCTCTTTAACATTTACAGAGAGAGATCTGTCTCTCCGTAGTGAGGCTCCTGAAGTTCCCAGCCCAGAGCCTCTTTAACATTTACAGAGAGAGATCTGTCTCTCCGTAGTGAGGCTCCTGAAGTTCCCAGCCCAGAGCCTCTTTAACATTTACAGAGAGAGATCTGTCTCGCAGTACTGAGGCTCCTAAAGTTCCCAGCCCAGAGCCTCTTTAACATTTACAGAGAGACATCTGTTTCTCCGTACTGAGGCTCCTGAAGTTCCCAGCCCAGAACCTCTTTAACATTAACAGAGAGAGATCTGTCTCTCAGTACTGAGGCTCCTGAAGTTCCCAGCCCAGAACCTCTTTAACATTAACAGAGAGAGATCTGTCTCTCAGTACTGAGGCTCCTGAAGTTCCCAGCCCAGAGCATCGTTAAAATTAACAGAGAGAGGAGCCCAGCTGGATCTTGAAAAGGAACCTGGGAGCGAGACGGCTCCCACTAATAATTAGCTATAGGCAACTGTGATAATCCATCTATCAAAGATGACAAGCTACTAATAATGAGTGATTCTTCATATACACAAGAAGTTTTCAACAGTTGCTGCTGTGAATCCAGATGAATTAGGGAACAGGTTTACAGCAGGAGTAACAGCAGACCATCCCAGTAACAGCAGACCATCCCAGTAACAGCAGACCATCCCACTGGGTACACACTGCTTGAATCAACATTGTTTCAACCTTTTATTATTTAACTAGGCAGGTCAGTTAAGAACAAATTCTTATTTACAATGACGGCCTAGGAACAGTGGGTTAACTGCCTTGTTCATGGGCAGAATGACAGATCTTTACCTGTGTCAGCCAGGGGATTTGATCTTGCAACCCTTTCAGTTACTAGTCCAACGCTCTAACCACTAGGCTACCTGCTGGTTACTAGCCCACCGCTCTAACCACTAGGTTACTAGTCAAATGCTCTAACCACTAGGCTACCTGCTGGTTACTAGTCCAACGCTCTAACCACGAGGCTACCTGCTGGTTACTAGTCAAATGCTCTAACCACTAGGCTACCTGCTGGTTACTAGTCCAACGCTCTAACCACTAGGCTACCTGCTGGTTACTAGTCCAATGCTCTAACCACTAGGCTACCTGCTGGTTACTAGTCCAACGCTCTAACCACTAGGCTACCTGCTGGTTACTAGTCCAACGCTCTAACCACTAGGCTACCTGCTGGTTACTGGCCCAACGCTCTAACCACTAGGCTACCTGCTGGTTACTAGTCCAACGCTTTAACCACTAGGCTACCTGCTGGTTACTGGCCCAACGCTCTAACCACTAGGCTACCTGCTGGTTACTAGTCCAACGCTCTAACCACTAGGCTACCTGCTGGTTACTGGCCCAACGCTCTAACCACTAGGCTACCTGCTGGTTACTAGTCCAATGCTCTAACCACTAGGCTACCTGCTGGTTACTAGTCCAATGCTCTAACCACTAGGCTACCTGCTGGTTACTGGCCCAATGCTCTAACCACTAGGCTACCTGCTGGTTACTGGCCCAACGCTCTAACCACTAGGCTACCTGCTGGTTACTAGTCCAATGCTCTAACCACTAGGCTACCTGCTGGTTACTAGTCCAATGCTCTAACCACTAGGCTACCTGCTGGTTACTAGTCCACCGCTCTAACCACTAGGCTACTAGTCCACTCTAACCACTAGGCTACCTGCCGGTTACTAGTCTAACGCTCTAACCACTAGGCTACTAGTCCACTCTAACCACTAGGCTACCTGCTGGTTACTAGTCCACCACTCTAACCACTAGGCTACCTGCTGGTTACTGGCCCAATGCTCTAACCACTAGGCTACCTGCTGGTTACTAGTCCACCGCTCTAACCACTAGGCTACCTGCTGGTTACTGGCCCAATGCTCTAACCACTAGGCTACCTGCTGGTTACTGGCCCAATGCTCTAACCACTAGGCTACCTGCTGGTTACTGGCCCAACGCTCTAACCACTAGGCTACCTGCTGGTTACTAGTCCAATGCTCTAACCACTAGGCTACCTGCTGGTTACTAGTCCAATGCTCTAACCACTAGGCTACCTGCTGGTTACTAGTCCACCGCTCTAACCACTAGGCTACTAGTCCACTCTAACCACTAGGCTACCTGCCGGTTACTAGTCTAACGCTCTAACCACTAGGCTACTAGTCCACTCTAACCACTAGGCTACCTGCTGGTTACTAGTCCACCACTCTAACCACTAGGCTACCTGCTGGTTACTGGCCCAATGCTCTAACCACTAGGCTACCTGCTGGTTACTAGTCCACCGCTCTAACCACTAGGCTACCTGCTGGTTACTGGCCCAATGCTCTAACCACTAGGCTACCTGCTGGTTACTGGCCCAATGCTCTAACCACTAGGCTACCTGCTGGTTACTGGCCCAACGCTCTAACCACTAGGCTACCTGCTGGTTACTAGTCCAATGCTCTAACCACTAGGCTACCTGCTGGTTACTGGCCCAATGCTCTAACCACTAGGCTACCTGCTGGTTACTAGTCCACCGCTCTAACCACTAGGCTACCTGCTGGTTACTGGCCCAATGCTCTAACCACTAGGCTACCTGCTGGTTACTAGTCCACCGCTCTAACCACTAGGCTACCTGCTGGTTACTGGCCCAACGCTCTAACCACTAGGCTACCTGCTGGTTACTAGTCCAATGCTCTAACCACTAGGCTACCTGCTGGTTACTAGTCCAATGCTCTAACCACTAGGCTACCTGCTGGTTACTGGCCCAATGCTCTAACCACTAGGCTACCTGCTGGTTACTAGTCCACCGCTCTAACCACTAGGCTACCTGCTGGTTACTGGCCCAATGCTCTAACCACTAGGCTACCTGCTGGTTACTAGTCCACCGCTCTAACCACTAGGCTACCTGCTGGTTACTAGTCCACCGCTCTAACCACTAGGCTACCCTGCCGTCCCTCTTTTAGATGAACCAACGTGGTATAAACATTCAGTGTTCGTCCAGTGGGATGCTTCTAATTTTAGTTGATATTGTTTTACGCGGAGCAGAGCGGCAACATTCATGGCCGCAGGTGTTTTTTCATGGCGTCCCAACAGTTTTACACTCGTAATGACCAGGGTTTTATCTTCATAAACACATTCCAGGTGTTACCAATTTGTCTGTAATGAAGTGCCGCCCTCTGTGGAGCGGTGTGAAACAACAAGCAGATACAACACACCATTCCTCTTGATATTGTGTCCCCCTATAGGGTCCCTGAGGGTCCAAAGCCCCGTCTCAGCTCTGACACCACCCGCAGCTGAAGGGCAGAGGAAAGGAGAACGGGAAGGGAGACAGGAGAGGAAAGGAGAGAGAGAGAGAGAGAGAGAGAGAGAGAGGAGAGGAGAGACAGGAGAGAGAGAGAGAGAGAGAGAGAGAGAGAGAGAGAGAGAGAGAGAGAGAGAGAGAAAGAGGGAGGGAGGGAGGGAGGGAGGGAGGGAGGGAGGGAGGGAGGGAGGGAGGGGTGAGAAGATGGATACGGGTGAGATGGAACAGAACTTTCTCTCTCTGGAAAGTAAACTTCTGTTGAAACAGGACGACATCAGCAGTACGTCTCTCTCTCAGAGGAGACAGGCCTGAAAACATAGAACTTTAATGAGATTCTACAATGGGGAGGGAGGGAGGGGGTGAGAGAGAAAACACCAAGAGTTGGCAGCATAAAACTCAGATTTATGAACTTCATTAAACCACATTTCTGTTTCTTTATTGGGGCCTGTGGTATTTACCCCATATGGAAAAAATAAGATAGAAAAACTCTCCCCAAAATAAAAAGCTTACAGATCGTGTTTTTAACAATCTGTGAGGGTGTGAGGGCGTGAGGGTAAGTTGTCCCGTGTCTCCTATAGGCCTAGTTGTAATTCCTGGAAGGTTACAGTAGTGGCACAACCTGGTCTGTGGTTTCTGGAACAGGTGGTTGACTTTGACAGGCAATGGTCTCTGGTTGTCATGGTGCAGGCAATGGTCTCTGGTTGTCATGGTGCTTGTATGGTCTCTGGTTGTCATGGTGCTTGTATGGTCTCTGGTTGTCATGGTGCAGGCAATGGTCTCTGGTTGTCATGGTGCAGGCAATGGTCTCTGGTTGTCATGGTGCAAGCAATGGTCTCTGGTTGTCATGGTGCAGGCAATGGTCTCTGGTTGTCATGGTGCTTGTATGGTCTCTGGTTGTCATTGAGCTGGTATGGTCTCTGGTTGTCATGGTGCTGGTATGGTCTATGTTTGTCATTTGGGCTGGTATGGTCTCTGGTTGTCATGGTGCTTGTATGGTCTCTGGTTGTCATGGTGCTGGTATGGTCTCTGGTTGTCATGGTGCTGGTATGGTCTCTGGTTGTCATTGAGCTGGTATGGTCTCTGGTTGTCATGGTGCTTGTATGGTCTCTGGTTGTCATGGTGCTGGTATGGTCTCTGGTTGTCATGGTGCTGGTATGGTCTCTGGTTGTCATGGTGCTGGTATGGTCTCTGGTTGTCATGGTACTGGTATGGTCTCTTGTTGGCATGGTACTGGTATGGTCTCTGGTTGTCATTGAGCTGGTATGGTCTCTGGTTGTCATGGTGCTGGTATGGTCTCTGGTTGTCATGGTGCTGGTATGGTCTCTGGTTGTCATGGTGCTTGTATGGTCTCTGGTTGTCATGGTACTGGTATGGTCTCTGGTTGTCATGCTGATTGTATGGTCTCTGGTTGTCTTGATGCTGGTATGGTCTCTGGTTGTCATGGTGCAGGCAATGGTCTCTGGTTGTCATGGTGCAGGCAATGGTCTCTGGTTGTCATGGTGCAGGCAATGGTCTCTGGTTGTCATGGTGCTAGTATGGTCTCTGGTTGTCATGGTGCTGGTATGGTCTCTGGTTGTCACGGTGCTGGTATGGTTCTGGTATGGTTCTGTTATGGTTCTGTTATGGTTCTGGCATGGTGCTGGTATGGTTCTGGTGTGGTTCTGGTATGGTTCTGGTGTGGTTCTGGCATGGTGCTGGTATGGTTCTGGTGTGGTTCTTGCATGGTGCTGGTATGGTTCTGGCATGGTTCTGGTGTGGTTCTTGTATGGTGCTGGTATGGTGCTGGTATGGTTCTGGTATGGTTCTGGTATGGTTCTGGCATGGTTCTGGTGTGGTTCTGGCATGGTGCTGGTATGGTTCTGGTATGGTTCTGGTATGATTCTGGTATGGTGCTGGTATGGTTCTGGTATGGTTCTGGTATGGTTCTGGTGTGGTTCTGGTATGGTTCTGGTATGGTTCTGGTATGGTGCTGGTGTGGTTCTGGTATGGTGCTGGTATGGTTCTGGTATGGTTCTGGTATGGTCTCAGGTTGTCATGGTACTGGTATTGTCTCTCTGGTTGTCATTGAGCTGGTATGGTCTCAGGTTGTCATGGTGCTGGTATGGTCTCTGGTTGTCATGGTGCTTGTATGGTCTCTGGTTGTCATGGTGCTGGTATGGTCTCTGGTTGTCATGGTACTGGTATGGTCTCTGGTTGTCATGGTACTGGTATGGTCTCTGCTTGTCATTTGTGCTGGTATGGTTCTGGTGTGGTGCTGGTATGGTGCTGGTATGGTTCTGGTATGGTGCTGGTGTGGTTCTGGTATGGTTCTGGTATGGTTCTGGTGTGGTGCTGGTGTGGTTCTGGTATGGTTCTGGTATGGTTCTGGTATGGTGCTGGTGTGGTTCTGGTATGGTGTTGGTATTGTACTGGTGTGGTACTGGTGTAGTGCTGGTGTGGTTCTGGTATGGTTCTGGTATGGTTCTGGTGTGGTGCTGGTGTGGTTCTGGTATGGTTCTGGTATGGTTCTGGTATGGTGCTGGTGTGGTTCTGGTATGGTGTTGGTATTGTACTGGTGTGGTACTGGTGTAGTGCTGGCGTGGTGCTGGTATGGTTCTGGTATGATGCTGGTATGGTTCTGGTATGGTTCTGGTATGGTATTGGTGTGGTTCTGGTATGGTTCTGGTATTGTACTGGTGTGGTGCTGGTATGGTGCTGGTATGGTTCTGGTATGGTTCTTGTTAGGTGCTGGTATGGTTCTGGTATGGTTCTGGTATGGTTCTGGCATGGTTCTGGTGTGGTTCTGGTATGGTGCTGGTTTGGTATGGTGCTGGTATGGTGCTGGTATGGTCCTGGTATGGTTCTGGTATGGTGCTGGTTTGGTATGGTGCTGGTATGGTTCTGTTATGATGCTGGTATGGTGCTGGTATGGTCCTGGTATGGTGCTGGTATGGTTCTTGTATGATGCTGGTATGGTTCTGGCATGGTTCTGGTATGGTTCTGGTATGGTGCTGATATGGTTCTGGTGTGGTCCTGGTATGGTTCTGGTATGGTTCTGGTATGGTATTGGTATGGTTCTGGTATGGTTCTGGTATGGTATTGGTGTGGTCCTGGTATGGTTCTGGTATGGTATTGGTGTGGTTCTGGTATGGTTCTGGTATTGTACTGGTGTGGTGCTGGTATGGTCCTGGTATGGTTCTGGTATGGTCCTGGTATGGTTCTGGTATGGTACTGGTGTGGTGCTAGTATGGTGCTGGTATGGTTCTGGTATGGTGCTGGTTTGGTATGATGCTGGTATGGTGCTGGTATGGTCCTGGTATGGTTCTGGTATGGTGCTGGTTTGGTATGGTGCTGGTATGGTTCTGTTATGATGCTGGTATGGTGCTGGTATGGTCCTGGTATGGTGCTGGTATGGTTCTTGTATGATGCTGGTATGGTTCTAGTATGGTGCCGGTATGGTATGGTGCTGTTTTGGTACTGATATGGTTCTGTTATGGTGCTGGTATGGTACTGGTTTGGTATGGTGCTGGTATGGTTCTGGTATGATGCTGGTATGGTATGGTGCTGTTTTGGTGCTGATATGGTTCTGTTATGGTGCTGGTATGGTGCTGGTCTGGTATGGTGCTGGTATGGTGCTGGTTTGGTATGGTGCTGGTTTGGTATGGTGCTGATATGGTTCTGTTATGGTGCTGGTATGGTGCTGGTATGGTGCTGGTATGGTTCTGTTTTGGTGCTGGTATGGTGCTGGTATGGTGCTGGTATGGTGCTGGTGTGGGTTGGTAGCCAGATTCCCAGACTGTCCACTGGAAACCTCCCCAGGATGGCTGGATTGTGGCTCCCGTGGCCATTTAAAACACCAGATGGTGAGGGAGGAAGTCCACCTCTCTAACCACTCGACTACCTGCCGTGAGGGAAGAAGCTCCACCTTTCACTTTTGGAATGCTCTCAGAATTATGACTGGCAAGACAAGATATTCTGGCAAAACACCAAAAGGTTCTAAAAGATGTAGTGTAAATTTAAACCTTTCTTTATTATGTGCAGCTTGAATTCGAGATACCTGTCCGCCTTATTAGCATATTATAACGTTTTTGTCTTCTCAATCTTAATATAGTGTGTGTGTGTATGAGTGTGTGTGTGACATAATTATGCTGTGAGATTCCTACCCCATGCCTGAACCATGTCAGGCCCCATGCCAACGATTAGGTAGTATGGGTAATATGACACTGTGTGACTGTGTTGCAGGTGGGCAGGGTTTAAGTAGGTGGACTAGATGCCCTGGTGTAGACAACCTGTTTTTGCGTAGCAGAAGCCTGTCTGTGACACGTTGTTGGTCTGGGGAGAGAGCAGACTTACCCAGCTGGGGACAGATCAACCCTTGGCCTCTCTCTCTCTCACGCACACGCACACACACACACACACACACGCACACACACACGCACGCACGCACGCACGCACGCACGCACGCACGCACGCACGCACGCACACACACACACACACACACACACACACACACACACACACGCACACAGACACACACACACACACACAGACACCAGTGTGGCTGGATGAATCAAGACTAGCTGAATCTGGACTGTAGAAACAGTACCAGAATAACATGAAGGAATCCTTCAACTATCAGGTAATATCTATTTATACTCCATCAGTCAGTTAACACACCTTCAACTATCAGGTATTATCTAGTCTAGTCTTAAGTGTCTCCCCTGTGCTTTGTGACTAATAGGTTTCACAGGATGTTGTTTCTAACCCCAAAGCCCACATGTTCTATAATACGCATCGGACCCTTCTTTCAGTTTTCCCCTAAAATTACATTCCCAAATCTAACTGCCTGTAGCTCAGGACCTGAAGCAAGGATATGAATATTCTTGATACCATTTGAAAAGAAACACGTTGAAGTTTGTGAAACAGTGAAATTAATGTAGGAGAATATAACACATTAGATCTGGTAAAAGATAAAACACACAAAAAAAAACATGCGTTTTCTATTTTTGAAATGCAAAAGAAGGACCATACGGTGACCTAGGATTCTAAGTGTCATTTTGGAGTTGTCCACCAGATGGCAGCAGTGAGTGTGCAAAGTTTCAGACTGATACATTGAAGAATGACACCCCTACATAAAATGTCGTATCAAGTATCCCAGGTGTCCTTCACGAGTTTGCCCAAACCCACGTGGCCGAATTGGTCAATTGATACATTTTCAAGTACATAACTATAGAGACCATACATAAATGCTATGGTAATAAAAAATGTAAGTTTACACATTCCCATGAATGTCGTACATGTTAGATCATTAGCTTCCCTATAGAAAATAACACTAACTTTCACACATCTAGATGGCAGGGTTGGGTGGGTGTGGAGCCAGAGATTGCAGGGGTTCGGACTGTAGGACCCAGTTCCTACATTTGAATGAGATGGAGAACCTAAATGTGGCCTTTTTGAAGTTGGCTCTCACAGGTCTACCACTATTTAGGATTTTTAAATTTAAATATGTTTGAACCCCTGTTTGCGATTACATATTTTATTTCACCTTTATTTTAGCAGGGGGTGAGCACTGCATCAATACATCAAATACACAACACATATCTATAAATACATATAGAGTAAGGGGAACACAATCACCATAATTAAATATATGGATCAATAGGCAGTAAGAAGCACAGACTATATACTAATATATTGTATGTCTCAGGTCTATATATTATATATACATATATAAATCAAAGACAGATATCTTAAATTAATATGCAACCATGTAAACAATTGGATTAGCTTGAGAAGAGAAAAAGGTATTTTACTAACTGATCTAAAAAGTAACGTTACCTTCTCCTTCTTTGTTGCACGCAGGACTCCTCATGTCTCAATGTCCATTTCTGAGCTAATCTCATCCGAATGTGTAAACTTGAGGTTCGATCAAGTGAACACCACCTGTCTTGTTGGTGCATAATTATGTCTGTCCTTCGTGGGCTAAAATAGGTGTTTGTAGCCAATACGTAATGTAGACCGATGAAGCAAAGTTTGATTACCTTCTAGAGTGTCTAAGGATTGCACAGAAACCGAACTTGACTGTGTGAAACAAGGTTTAGCAATAATATTACTTTGATCGTTTTGTTGCAAGTTGAAAGAGTCAGAATTCATGAAAAACGCTGTATATTGGATAGTGTTAGGATATAAAAACTGATTTTATCAAACAAAACACTGTGCTACATTTTATCTCTGGGACCCTCAGGATGACAAATCAGAGCAAGATTATTGAATGTAATTATTATTATTTACCTTCAGAGGTGAATGTATCAAGCCATCTGCCGTGGTAAAAGTGTTTTGTTGTTGTGCACTCTCCTCAAATTATTTTATCGCTGTAACAGCGACTGTAAATTGGACAAGAATTTAAGCTTTCTGCCCATATAAGAAATGTTTAAGTCCCTGAAAGTTGGCTGTTGTTTACAATGTAATTCTACTCACATTAATGCATATTGAGCAACAACTGTCCGGGTTTCGGGACTTGATCCAGTAGAGGATAACTCATATACAGTGGCAAGAAAAAGTATGTGAACCCTTTGGAATAACCTGTATTTCTGCATAAATTGGTCATAAAATTTGATCTGATCCTCATCTAAGTCACAACAATAGACAAACTTAAACTAATAACACAAACAATTATACGTTTTCATGTCTTTATTGAACACCGTGTAAACATTCACAGTGCATGGTGGGAAAAGTATGTGAACCCTTGGATTTAATAACTGGTTGACCCTCCTTTGGCAGCAATAACCTCAACCAAACGTTTTCTGTAGTTGTGGATCAGACCTGCACAACGGTCAGGAGGAATTTTGGACCTTTCATCTTCACAAAACTGTTTCAGTTCAGCAATATTCTTTGAGATGTCTGGTGTGAACTGGTCTCTTGAGGTCATGCCACAGCATGTCAATCGGTTTGAGGTCAGGACTCTGACTGGGCCACTCCAGAAGGCGCATTTTCTTCTGTTGAAGCCATTCTGTTGTTGATTTACTTCTGTGTTTTGGGTCGTTGTCCTGTTACATCACCCAACTTCTGTTGAGCTTCAATTGGCGGAAAGATAGCCTTACATTCTCCTGTAAAAAGTCTTGATAAACTTGGGAATTCATTTTTCCGTCAATGATAGCAAGCTGTCCAGGCCCTGAGGCAGCAAAGCAGCTCCAAACCTCCACTATACTTTACAGTTGGGATGAGGTTTTGATGTTGGTGTGCTGTGCCTTTTTTTCTCCACACATAGTGTTGTGTGTTCCTTCCAAACAACTCAACTTTAGTTTAATCTGTCCACAGAATATTTTGCCAGTAGCGCTGTGGAACATCCAGCTGCTCTTTTGCGAACTTCAGACGTGCAGCAATGTTTTTTTGGACAGCAGTGGCTTCTTCCGTGGTGTCCTCCAATGAACACCATTCTTGTTTAGTGTTTTATGTATCGTAGATTCGTCAACAGATATGTTAGCATGTTCCAGTGATTTCTGTAAGTCTTTAGCTGACACTCTAGGATTCTTCTTAACCTCATTGAGCATTCTGCACTGTGCTCTTGCAGTCATCTTTGCAGGACGGTCAGTCCTAGAGAGAGCAGCCACAGTGCTGAACTTTCTCCATTTATAGACAATTTCTCTTACCATGGACTGACGAACATCAAAGCTTTAGAGATACTTTTGTAACCCTTTCCAGCTTTATGCCTGTCAACAATTCTTAATCTTAGGTCTTCTGAGATCTCTTTTGTTAGAGGCATGGTTCAAAGCAGGCAATGCTTCTTGTGAATAGCAAACTCAATTTCGTCTCATTGATTGGACTCCAGGTTAGCTGACTCCTTACTCCAATTAGCTTTTGGAGAAGTCATTAGCCAAGGGGTTCACATACCTTTTTTCCAACCTACACTGTGAATGTTTAAATTATGTATTCAATATAAACAAGAAAACAATAAACAAGACAATAATTTGTGTGTTATTAGGTCAAGCACACTGTGTTTGTCTATAGATGAAGATCAGATCAAATTTTATGACCAATTTATGCAGAAATCCAGGTAATTTCAAAGGGTTCACATACTTTTTCTTGCCACTGTATATACTAAATATACTGTATATATACACTACAACTCAAAAGTTTGGGGTCAATTAGAAATGTCCTTGTTTTTGAAAGAAAAACATATTTTTTTGTCCATTAAAATAACATCAAATTGATCAGAAATACAGTGTAGACATTGTTAATGGTGTAAATGACTATTGTTGCTGGAAACGGCTGATTTTTAATGGAATATCTACATAGGCGTACAGAGACCCATTATCAGCAACCATCACTCCTGTGTTCCAATGGCACGTTGTGTTAGCTAAACCAAGTTTATCATTTTAAAAGGCCAATTGATCATTAGAAAACTGTTTTGCAATTATCTTAGCACAGCTGAAAACTGTAGTCCTGATTAAAGAAGCAATAAAACTGTCTTTCTTTAGACTAGCTGAGTATCTGGAGCATCAGCATTTGTGGGTTCGATTACACCCTCAAAATGGCCAGAAACAAATAACTTTCTTCTGAAACTCGTCAGTCTATTCTTGTTCTGAGAAATCAAGGCTATTCCAAGCGAGAAATTGCCAAGAATCTGAAGATCTGGTACAACGCTGTGCACTACTCTCTTCACAGAACTGTGCAAACTGTCTCTAACCAGAATAGAAAGAGGAGTGGGAGGCCCCGGTGCACAACTGAGCAAGAGGACAAGTACATTAGAGTGTCTAGTTTGAGAACAAACACCTCACAAGTCCTCAACAGGCAGCTTCATTAAATAGTACCTTCAGAACACTAGTCTCAACGTCAACAGTGAAGAAGCACCTCCGTAGAATAACCCTGATTTTCTAACATAGCTTTCATGCGTCTTGGCATGCGCTCCACCAGTCTTTCACATTGATGTTGGGTGACTTCATGACTCTCCTGGCGCAAAAATTCAAGCAGCTCGGCTTTGTTTGATAGCTTGTGACCATCCACCTTCCCGTTGATCACATTCGTTTTCAATGGTGTTCAGGTCTGGAGATTGGGCTGGCTATGACAGGGTCTTGATCTGGTGGTCATCCATCCACACCTTGATTGACCTGGCTGTGTGGCATGGAGCATTGTCCTGCTGGGAAAACCCATCCTCAGAGTTGGGGAACATTGTCAGAGCAGAAGGAAGTAAGTTTTCTTCCAGGACAACCTTGTACGTGGCTTGATTCATGCGTCCTTCACAAAGACAAATCTGCCCGATTCCAGCCTTGCTGAAGCACCCCCAGGTCATCACCAATCCTCCACCAAATTTCACAGTGGGTGTGAGACCTGGAGAGGCCTACAAGCAACAGTGTCTCGCACTCATTTAGTGGATACGACTGGATTCATTTTTAGGTGGGACAACCACATATCTCATTCATAGTAATTTCATTTTTCCTCCGACAAGTCCGAGCTGGAAAAGTGTTATCTGAAAGTAGATGGCCCTAAAGACAATACTAGACAACAATAAATTAATACAAAACTGATACATTTCACTCCTGGAGAGAGCAGCAGTCCTCTATCTATACAGATGTAGGGTTTTACTTTGACCCTGTTTCTCACAGCAGGAAAATAATCCTACAGCAAAAGGAAATGTGAATTATTATGTGGATTATAATTAATGGACATTTTTGTAGAGGTTGATATATTCATTCGTTAGGGCAAATCAAGTCAGCACTTTTAAAGTGGAGGTAGCAAACTTTAGAAGCCCTTTTAAAAAACAGGATGATCAAATTAAGAAATAGAATCCGTAGCTATAGATTAAAGCTGTTGATGTACACCTGTAGCTATAGATTAAAGCTGTTGATGTATACCTGTAGCTACAGATTAAAGCTGTTGATGTATACCTGTAGCTATAGATTAAAGCTGTTGATGTACACCTGTAGCTATAGACTAAAGCTGTTGATGTACACCTGTAGCTATAGATTAAAGCTGTTGATGTACACCTGTAGCTATAGATTAAAGCTGTTGATGTATACCTGTAGCTATAGATTAAAGCTGTTGATGTACACCTGTAGCTATAGATTACAGCTGTTGATGTACACCTGTAGCTATAGATTAAAGCTGT
>NW_024061171.1:167446-182869 GCF_016432855.1 Salvelinus namaycush
TTTGTCAAAAAATAGATGGGAGAAGTTGAGGGTAGTGGACAGGAGTAAAAACGACCAAAATAGAACTAGTGTAAAATAGACTGTTAAATGTTATGTCGTTTGTGTTGTTGTTCCAATTAGGGGAAGGGTGGTAGGAAGTAATCAAAGAAAATATAATGTTTATATATATATAAAGATGTGTATATACAGTTGAAGTCTGAAGTTTACACACACCTTAGCCAAATACATTTAAACTCAGCTATTCACAATTCCCACAATAAGGATGTCACGATCGTCGTAACAATGAAGAGAGGAGGACCAAGGCGCAGCGTGATAACAGTACATCTTCTTTTTATTTGAAGACGAACACGAAACGAACACTGACAAACTATACAAAAACAACAAACGACCGTGAAGCTATACAACGAAAGTGCAGACACAAGCAACTAACGTAAAGACATAGACAATCACCCACAACCTACCTAATGACTATGGCTGCCTAAATATGGCTCCCAATCAGAGACAACTATAGACAGCTGTCTTTAATTGAGAACCAATCTAGGCAACCATAGACATACAAACACCTAGACTGAACACTGCCCCGTAAACATACAAAACCCCTAGACAATACAAAAACACATACATCCCCCATGTCACACCCTGACCTAATAATAAAGAAAACAAAGATAACTAAGGCCAGGGTGTGACAAATGTGGGATAATTTTGGTCCATTCCTCCTGACAGAACTGGTGTAACTGAGTCAGGTTTGTAGGCCTCCTTGCTTGCACACGCTTTTTCAGTTCTGCCTACACATTTTCTATAGGATTGAGGTCAGGGCTTTGTGATGGCCCCTCCAATACCTTGACTTTGTTGTCCTTAAGCCATTTTGCCACAACTTTAGAATTATGCTTGGGGTCATTGTCCATTTGGAAGACCCATTTGCAACCAAGCTTTAACTTCCTGACTGATGTCTTGAGATGCTGCTTCAATATATCCACATCACAGCGTCATGATGCCATCTATTTTGTGAAGTGCACCAGTCCCTCCTGCAGCAAAGGACCCCCACAACATGATGCTGCCCCCCCCGTACTTCACGGTTGGGATGGTGTTCTTCGGCTTGCAAGCCTCCCCCTTTTTCCTCCAAACATAACGATGGTCATTATGGCCAAACAGTAATTTTGTTTCATCAGACAGGAGGACATTTCTCCAAAACGTATGATATTTGTCCCCATGTGCAGTTGCAAATCGTAGTCTGGCTTTTTTATGGCGGTTTTGGAGCAGTGGCATCTTCCTTTGTGTTTCCTCCAGCATCTTCACAAGGTCCTTTGCTGTTGTTCTGGGATTGATTTGCACTTTTTGCACCAAAGTACGTTCATCTCTAGGAGACAGAATGTGTCTCCTTCCTGAGCGGTATGACGGCTGCGTGGTCCCATGGTGTTTATACTTGTGTACTATTGTTTGTACAGATGAACGTGGTACCTTCAGGCGTTTGGAAATTGCTCCCAAGGATGAAACAGACTTGTGGAGGTCTCAATTCTTTTTCTGAGGTCTTGGCTGATTTATTTTGATTTTCCCATGATGTCAAGCAAAAAGGCACTGAGTTTGAAGGTAGGCCTTGAAATACATCCACAGGTACAACTCCAATTGACTCAAAATATGTCAATTAGCCTATCAGAAGCTTCTAAAGCCATGACATAATTTTCTGGAATTTTCCAAGCTGTTTAAAGGCACAGTCAACTTAGTGTATGTAAACTTCTGACCCACTGGAATTGTGATACAGTGAATTATAAGTGAAATAATCTGTCTGTAAACAATTGTTTGAAAAATGTCTTGTGTCATGCACAAAGTAGATGTCCTATCCGACTTGCCAAAACTATAGTTTGTTAACAAGAAATGTGTGGAGTGGTTGAAAAACGAGTTTTAATGACTCCAACCAAGTCTATGTAAACTTCTGACTTCAACTGTATATACAGTGTATATATATATATATATATATATATATATATATATATACACTGTATATACATATATATATATATATATATATATAACATATATATTATATTTACAAAACAATATATGGGGAAGTGAAAACTACAACATTAAAGCTCATCTACCCCATAAAAACACCCACACACGCACACACACACACACACACACACGCACACACACACACACACACACACACACACACACACACACACACACACACACACACACACACACACACACACACACACACACACACACACACACACACACACACACACAGACACACGCACACGCACACGCACACACACACACAGAGAGAGAGAGAGACACGGTAGTGGATATAACAGGTTGGAGTTTTTTGAGGTCTCAGCCACCTCTTAAGGGTCAACTACTAGGGTCAACTACCAGGGTCAACTACCAGGGTCAACTACCAGTGTCAACTGCTAGGGTCAACTACCAGGGTCAACTACTAGGGTCAACTACCAGGGTCAACTACTAGTGTCAACTACTAGGGTCAACTACCAGGGTCAACTACCAGGGTCAACTACCAGGGTCAACTACTAGTGTCAACTACTAGGGTCAACTACCAGGGTCAACTACCAGGGTCAACTACCAGGGTCAACTACTAGGGTCAACTACCAGGGTCAACTACCAGGGTCAACTACCAGGGTCAACTACCAGGGTCAACTACTAGGGTCAACTACCAGGGTCAACTACCAGGGTCAACTACCAGGGTCAACTACCAGGGTCAACTACTAGGGTCAACTACCAGGGTCAACTACCAGGGTCAACTACCAGGGTCAACTACCAGGGTCAACTACCAGGGTCAACTACTAGGGTCAACTACTAGGGTCAACTACCAGGGTCAACTACCAGGGTCAACTACCAGGGTCAACTACTAGGGTCAACTACCAGGGTCAACTACCAGGGTCAACTACCAGGGTCAACTACCAGGGTCAACTACTAGGGTCAACTACTAGGGTCAACTACCAGTGTCAACTACCAGGCCCTGCTCATGCCCTCCATGTTTTGACCTGGGCCCTGGGTAGCCATCGGGGTGCAAGCAGAGACAGCCACTGCACTGTGTGGATGCTTTGCCCTTACTGAAAATCAATAACAATCTTTCTGCAGCAGCTACAAGATGTAACTACACCACTTTTATTAACGAGACACTCCAGACGATGAGTCCCAGCAGCTGTTCTACTGTGGATAGAATCGATTTTTATTGGTAAACGTCACGGCATGGTTAACGGCATTCCTGGAAGGTCATTTTTTCTCTGTGCATTTGCAGTAATTTGGTTTTGCTTTGGGTTTCGGGAATTGTAGACTATGGTGATTTCTCATTGAGTTGGAAAACAAAAACAGTTTGAGGTGGTGCAATGAAAAAAAGTATTTGTATTAACATATTCCAGTTCAAATCTGGATAATTCTGATGATGATCAAGACCATATCATCATCAGTATCTTCATCATAATAATTATAATCACCACCACCATCATCACCATCATCATCATCATCATCATCATCATCATCAAATCCACCATTATCACCACCACCATCATCATCATCATTATTGTCATCATCATCATTATCCCCACCGCCATCATCATTATAATTACCATCATCATCACCATCATCATCATCATTATAATTACCATCATCATCACCATCATCATCACCATCATCATCACCATCATCATCACCATCATCATCATCATCATCATTATAATTACCATCATCACCACCATCATCATCATCATCATCATCATTATAATTACCATCATCATCACCACCACCATCATCATTATAATTACCATCATCATCACCACCATCATTACCATCACCATCACCATCACCATCACCATCATCATCACCATCATCATCATCACCATCACCATCATCATCATCACCATCATCATCATCACCATCATCACCATCACCATCATCATCATCATCATCATCATCACCATCATCATCATCACCATCATCATCATCACCATCACCATCACCATCATCATCACCATCATCATCATCACCATCATCATCATCACCATCATCATCATCACCATCACCATCACCATCATCATCATCATCATCACCATCACCATCATCATCACCATCATCATCATCACCATCATCATCATCATCACCATCATCACCATCATCATCATCATCATCACCATCACCGCCACCACCATCATCATTATAATCACCATCACCATCATCATTACCATCACCATCATCATTACCACCACCATCATCATCACCATCATCATCATCATCATCATCACCATCATCATCATCATCACCATCACCGCCACCACCATCATCATTATAATCCCCATCACCATCATCATCATCATCATCACCAACACCATCATCATTATAATCACCATCGTCATCATCATCATCATCACCAACACCATCATCATTATAATCACCATCGTCATCATCATCACCATCATCACCACCACCATCACCGTCATCACCATATTTATTTTTATTTAACCTTGTTTTAACAAGTTATTAAAGAAACATAATATTATGTACAATAATGGGCTACCAAAAGGCAGAAGGCCTCCTGCGGGGGCTGGGATTAAAATTACAACGTTCCAGTCGCTAGCTGCAGTGAACTGAAAAGAGGAGCGACACAGGGATTTGTGTGCTTTGGGGACCTTTAACAGAATGTGACTGGCAGAACGAGTGTTGTATGTGGAGGATGAGGGCTGCAGTAGATATCTCAGATAGGGGGGAGTGAGGCCTAAGAGGGTTTTATAAATAAGCATCAACCATTGAGTCTTGCGACAGGTATACAGAGATGACCAGTTTACAGAGGAGTACAGAGTGCAGTTATGTGTCCTATAAGTAGCATTGGTGGCAAATCTAATACCGAATGGTAAAGAACATTTAGCAGTTCAAGAGCACCCTGACCTGCCGATCTATAAAGTGCATCTCCGTAATCTAGCATGGGTAGCATGGTCATCTGATTCAGGGTTAGTTTGGCAGCTGGGGTGAAAGAGGAACGATTATGATAGAGGAAACCTAGTCTAGATGTAACCTTAGCCTGCAGCTTTGATATCTGCGGAGAGAAGGACAGTGTACCGTCTAGTATAAGACCTTGACATCTGTATATAAATGGATAAGAGAGCTTCCTACTGCCTGAGCTATGTAGTTGACGTAAATTGAGAAATGCATGAGGCCTAGGATCGAGCCTTGGGGTACTCCCTTCGTGGCAGTGGCTGAGACAGCATATGTTCTATTTTATACACTGCACTCTTTGAGAGAGTAGCAAACCAGGCCAAAGACCCCTCAGAGACACCAATACTTCTCAGCCAGCCCACAAGAATAGAATGGTCTACCATATCAAAAGCTTTGGCCAAGTCAATAAAAATAGCAGCACAACATTGCTTATAATCAAGGGGCAATGGTGACATCATTGAGGACCTTTTAAGGTTGCAGTGACACATCCATAACCTGAGTAGAAAACAGAGAGAATACTATAAACATCAAGAAAGCCAGTCAGTTGATTATTGGCAAGTTTTTCCCAACACGTTTGATAAACCGGGAAAAATAGAAATTGGCTTATAACAGTTAGGATCAGCTTGATATCCCCCTTTAAATAAAGGACACACCGTAGCTGCCTTAGAAGCAATGGGAAGCTCCCCAGAGAGAAGAGACAGGTTAAATCAGAGACAGGCTTGGCAATGACATGTGCAGCAATCTTAAAACTTCTTGTCAATAGGGGGGCGCTGTTTTCACTTTGGAAAAAATCGTGCCCAAACGAAATGGCCTCGTACTCTTTTCTAGATCATACAATATGCATATTATTATTACCATTGGATAGAAAACACTCAGAAGATTCTAAAACTGTTTGAATTATATCTGTGAGTAAAACAGAACTAATTTTGCAGCAAACTTCCATACAAGAAGTGAAAAATCTGAAAACGAGGCTCTGTTTCAGGGCCTGCCTATTCAACTGGCTTTTATTTATCGATATGCATGCACTTCATACGCCTTCCACTAGATGTCAACAGGCAGTGGAAGGTGGAATGGGGTGTCTAGCTTGATCTGAGGTCGAATGAGAGCTTTTGGAGTGACAGGTCCTGAATTTTCTTTGTCTTCAAAGGTGCGCTGGGGAGCTCGACATTGTCTTCTGAAAAGCGTTACGTATACACGGCGAATATCTCCGGCTCTGATTTTATTTGATACATGTGATAATAACATCATAAAGTAGGTTTTTTCAACCGAGTTTTATCAGTTTATTCAACGTTTATTGGGACTTTTGGAGTTTTCCGTTCTTTGCGTCAAGAGAGGATGGGAATGTTAGCAACCTTGGCTAGCATTGTGGCGCGAATTCGACAGAAGAAATGGACATTCTAAACCCAAACAACGATTTATTCTGGACCAAGGAGTCCTTGTACAACATTCTGATGGAAGCTCAGCAAAAGTAAGAAAACATTTATGATGTTATTTCGTATTTCTGTGTAAAATGTTATTTCTATTCTCCGCCGTTTTGGTGAGCGCTGTCTCACAATAACGCAAGCTGTATGTTATGGTAAAGTTATTTTTAAAAATCTAACACAGCGGTTGCATTAAGAACCAGTGTATCTTTCATTTGCCATACAACAAGTATTTTTATGTAAAGTTTATGATGAGTTCTTTGGTCAGATTAGGTGAGTGTCCAAAATATCTCCGGAGATTCTGGTGAATCGATGCTACGTATTCACAATGTATAACCAGGATTTGTAGCTATAAATATGCACATTTTCGAACAAAACATAATTGTATTGTATAACATGATGTTATAAGACTGTCATCTGATGAATTTGTTCAAGGTTAGTGAATAATTTTATATCTTTTGCTGGTTTTTGCGAAAGCTACCTTTGCGGTGAATAAATGCGTTTGTGTGTTTGGCTATTGTGGTAAGCTAATATAATTCTATATTGTGTTTTTTCGCTGTAAAACACTTAAAAAATCGGAAATATTGGCTGGATTCACAAGATGTTTATCTTTCATTTGCTGTACACCATGTATTTTTCATAAATGTTTTATGATGAGTATTTATGTATTTCACGTTGCTCTCTGTAATTATTCTGGCTGCTTTGGTGCTATTTTTGATGGTAGCTGCAATGTAAAACTATGATTTATACCTCAAATATGCACATTTTCGAACAAAACATAAATGTATTGTATAACATGTTATAAGACTGTCATCTGATGAAGTTGTTTCTTGGTTAGTGACTAATTTTATCTCTATTTTGTCGGTTTTGTGAAAGCTACATATGAGGTGGAAACATGGTGAAAATATGCGGTTGTGTGTTTGGCTATTGTGGTTAGCTAATAGAAATACATATTGTGTTTTCGCTGTAAAACATTTTAAAAATCGGAAATGATGGCTGGATTCACAAGATGTTTATCTTTCATTTGCTGTATTGGACTTGGGATTTCATGAAAATTATATTATATGATATCCTAGGCTATGCTAGTCAGCTTTTTTGATGAGGAGGATCCCGGATCCGGGAGGGTGATGAAGTAGAGGTTAACTACTTAAAATCAGTTACCTTGCTGTGACCCAGATGTTTTTTTGGGGGTCAAGTTTAAGGAGCTCCTCCAGCACCTCGGACTCAGTGACCGCCTGCAGGGAGAAACTTTGTAGCGGGGCAGGGGAAAAAGAGGGCGAAGCATCGGTGCTAGTCGCATTAGAAGGGGTGGGAGATGAGGAAATGTTGGACGGGCAAGGAGGCATGGCTGAGTCAAATAGGAATCCTGACATAAAAACTGCAATATCTATGTTTCACAGAGTCGTGGCTGAACAATGACATATTTAAAATACAGCTGGCGGGGTGGCGGTCTGTGTATATTTGTAAACAACAGCTGGTGCACGGAATCTAATATTAAGGAAGTCCAGGTTTTGCTCGCCTGCGGTAGAGTATCTCATGATAAGCTGTAGACCACACTATTTACCAAGAGAGTTTTCATCTATATTTTTCGTAGCTGATGCTGGAACTGACTCCGCACTCAATGAGCTGTATAAGGCCATAAGCAACAGGGAAACGCACGCGGAAGCGACGCTCATAGTGGCCGGGGACTTTAATGCATCTGTGTTACCTCATTTCTACCAGCATGTTAAATGTGCACACAGAGATGCGTACAAAGCTCTCCCTTGCCCTCCATTTGGCAAATCTGACCATAAATCTATCCTCCTGATTCCTGCTTAAAAGCAAAAACTAAAGCAGGAAGCACCAGTTACTCGGTCAATAATGAAGTGGTCAGATTTAGCAGATGCTAAGCTACAGGACTGTTTTGCTAGAACAGACTAGAACATGTTCCGGGATTCTTCCGATGGCATTGAGGAGTACACCACATCAGTCACTGGATACATCAATAAGTGCACCAATGACGTCGTCCCCAAAGTGACTGTACGTACATACCCCAACCAGAAGCCATGGATTACAGGCAACATCTGCACTGAGCTAAAGGGTAGGGCTGCCGCTTTCAAGGAGCAGAACTCTAACCCGGAAGCTTATAAGAAATCCCGCTATGCCCTCAGACGAACCATCAAACAGGCAAAGCGTCAATACAGAACTAAGATTGAATCATGCTACATACACCGGCTAGAACGCTCAACGGATGTGGCAGGGCTTGCAAATTATTACAGACTACAAAGGGAAGCAGAGCTGCGAGCTGCCTAGTAACACGGGCAAACCAGATGAGCTAAATTATTTATATGCTCGCTTCGAGGCAAGCAACACTGAAGCGTGCATGAGAGCATCAACTGTTCCGGACAACGATCACACTCTTTGTAGCCAACGTGAGTAAGACCTTTAATCAGGTCTGGCCGCAGGGCCAGACGGATTACCAGGATGTGTACACCGAGCATGCGCTGACCAACTGGCAAGTGTCTTCACTGACATTTTCAACCTGTTCCTGACTGAGTCTGTAATACCAACATGTTTTATGCAGACCACCATAGTCCCTGTGCCCAAGAACACTAAGGTAACCTGCCTAAATGACTACCAACCCGTAGCCATGAAGTGCTTTGAAAGGCTTGTCATGATTCACATCAATACCATTATCCCAGAAACCCTAGACCCACTACACGTAGCATTCCGTCCTAACAGATGCACAGATGATGCAATCTCTATTCCACTCCACACTGCCCTTTCCCACCTGGACAAAAGGAACACCTATCTAAGAATGCTGTTCATTGTTCAACGACTACAGCTCACCGTTTAACACCATAGCACCCTCAAAGCTCATCACTAAGCTAAGGACCCTGAGACTAAACACCTCCCTCTGCAATTGGATCCTGGACTTCCTGACAGGCCGCCCCCAGGTGGTAAGGGTGGGTAGCAACACATCCGCCACGCTGATCCTCAACACGGAGGCTCCTCAGGGGTGCGTGCTCAGTCCCCTCCTGTAGTCCCTGTTCAACCATGACTGCATGGCCAGGCACGTCTCTAATACCATCATTGTGTTTACCGACAACATAGCAGTGGTAGGCCTGATCACCGACAATGATGATACAGCCTATAGGGAGGAGGTCAGAGACCTGGCCGTGTGGTGCCAGGATAACAACCTCTCCCTCAACGATGAGACAGCCTATAGGGAGGAGGTCAGAGACCTGACAACGATGAGACAGCCTATAGGGAGGAGGTCAGAGACCTGGCCGTGTGGTGCCAGGATAACAACCTCTCCCTCAACGTGATTAAGACAAAGGAGATGATTGTGGACTACAGGAAAAGGAGGACCGAGCACGCCCCCATTCTCATCCACGAGGCTGTAGTGGAGCAAGTTGAGAGCTTCGAGTTCCAACAAACTAACATGGTTCACTACGGCCCAATCGATGAGAATGGGAGCGTGCTCTGTCCTCATGTTCCTGTTCAAGTCCATACTATTTACAGACTCATACTCTGTTCAGACTCATACTCTGTTCAGACTCATAATCTGTTCAAACTCATACTCTGTTCAGACTCATAATCTGTTCAGACTCATAATCTGTTCAAACTCATACTCTGTTCAGACTCGTACTCTGTTCAAACTCATACTCTGTTCAGACTCATACTCTGTTCAGACTCATACTCTGTTCAGACTCATACTCTGTTCAGACTCATACTCTGTTCAGACTCATACTATTTACAGACTCATACTCTGTTCAGACTCATACTCTGTTCAGACTCATAATCTGTTCAGACTCATAATCTGTTCAAACTCATACTCTGTTCAGACTCGTACTCTGTTCAAACTCATACTCTGTTCAGACTCATACTCTGTTCAGACTCATACTCTGTTCAGACTCATAATCTGTTCAAACTCATATTCTGTTCAGACTCATAATCTGTTCAGACTCATACTCTGTTCAGACTCATAATCTGTTCAAACTCATATTCTGTTCAGACTCATAATCTGTTCAGACTCATACTCTGTTCAGACTCATACTCTGTTCAGACCCATACTCTGTCCGGACTCCTAATCTGTTCAGACTCATACTCTGTTCAGACCCATAATCTGTCTGGACTCCGAATTTGTTCAGACTCATACTCTGTTCAGACTCATACTCTGTTCAGACCCATAATCTTTCCTAGCTCCTAATTTGTTCAGACTCATACTCTGTTCAGGCTCATACTTTGTTCAGACTCATACTCTGTTCAGACCCATAATCTGTCCGTACTCCTAATTTGTTCATACTCATACTCTGTTCAGAGTCATAATATGTCCAGACTCTTAGTAAATTGTTACTCGTACACCGTTCAAGACAAAAATCTGTCCATACTCATACTCTGTTCTGACCCATAATATGTCCAGAACCCTGGTATGTTCAGGCTCATAATCCATTCAAACCCATAATCTGTCCAGTCTCATACTTTGTTCAGGCCCATAATCTGTTCAGACCCATAATCTGTCCAGACTCATAATCTGTTCAGACCCATAATCTGTTCAGACTCATACTCTGTTCAGACCCATAATCTGTCCGGACTCCTAATCTGTTTCGACTCATACTCTGTTCAAGACAATAATCTGTCCAGACTCATACTCTGTCCAGACTCATACTCTGTTCAGATCCATAATCTGTCCAGACTCATACTCTGTTCAGACTCATACTCTGTTCAGACCCATAATCTGTCCAGACTCATACTCTGTTCAGATCCATAATCTGTCCAGACTCATACTCTGTTCAGACTCATACTCTGTTCAGACCCATAATCTGTCCAGACTCATACTCTGTTCAGACCCATAATCTGTCCAGACTCATACTCTGTTCAGACTCATACTCTGTTCAGACCCATAATCTGTCCAGACTCATACTCTGTTCAGACCCATAATCTGTCCAGACTCATACTCTGTTCAGACCCATAATCTGTCCAGACTCATACTCTGTTCAGACCCGTAATCTGTTCAAACTCATACTCTGTTCAAGACAATAATCTGTGTAGTCTCATAATCTGTTCAGAACCATACTCTATTCAGATTCATACTCTGATCATTCTAATTTCAGACCCATAATCTGTTCAGAATCATACTCTGTTCAGTCTCATACTCTGTTCAGACCCATAATCTGTTCAGAATCCTAGTCTGTTCAGTCTCATACTCTGTTCAGGCCCATAATCTGTCCAGTCTCATACTCTGTTCAGATGCATACTCTGTTAAAATTTATTTTCTGTTCAGACTCATAATCTGTCCAGACTCCTAGTCTGTCCAGACTCATACTTTGTTCAGACTCATAATATGGGATTTTTGAAAATCTACATCTACATTAGTTTATAGTCCATAACAATCTATTGATCAGTGGTAGTTTATAGTCCATAACAATCTATTGATCAGTGGTAGTTTATAGTCCATAACAATCTATTGATCAGTGGTAGTTTATAGTCCATAACAATCTATTGATCAGTGGTAGTTTATAGCCCATAACAATCTATTGATCAGTTGTAGTTTATAGTCCATAACAATCTATTGATCAGTGGTAGTTTATAGTCCATAACAATCTATTGATCAGTGATATTTATAGTCCATAACAATATATTGATCAGTGGTAGTTTATAGTCCATAACAATCTATTGATCAGTGGTATTTATAGTCCATAACAATCTATTGCTCAGTGGTATTTATAGTCCATAACAATCTATTGATCAGTGGTAGTTTATAGTCCATAACAATCTATTGATCAGTGGTAGTTTATATTCCATAACAATCTATTGATCAGTGGTAGTTTATAGTCCATAACAATCTATTGATCAGTGGTAGTTTATAGTCCATAACAATCTATTGATCAGTGGTATCTATAGTCCATAACAATCTATTGATCAGTGGTATTTATAGTCCAAAACAATCTATTGATCAGTGGTATTTATAGTCCAAAACAATCTATTGATCAGTGGTATTTATAGTCCAAAACAATCTATTGATCAGTGGTATTTATAGTCCAAAACAATCTATTGATCAGTGGTATTTATAGTCCAAAACAATCTATTGATCAGTGGTATTTATAGTCCAAAACAATCTATTGATCAGTGGTATTTATAGTCCAAAACAATCTATTGATCAGTGGTATTTATAGTCCATAACAATCTATTGATCAGTGGTATTTATAGTCCAAAACAATCTATTGATCAGTGGTATTTATAGTCCAAAACAATCTATTGATCAGTGGTATTTATAGTCCATAACAATCTATTGATCAGTGGTATTTATAGTCCAAAACAATCTATTGATCAGTGGTATTTATAGTCCAAAACAATCTATTGATCAGTGGTATTTATAGTCCAAAACAATCTATTGATCAGTGGTATTTATAGTCCAAAACAATCTATTGATCAGTGGTAGTTTATAGTCCAAAACAATCTATTGATCAGTGGTATTTATAGTCCAAAACAATCTATTGATCAGTGGTAGTTTATAGTCCATAACAATCTATTGATCATGGGTGTGCTGAGTTGTGTTACTCTGGGTGAGATCAATGCTTTTACAATGCAATGCTGCCCGCTTGCCTGCAGTCTGTAATGCAATTGGAAAAGATGGGGCTCATTACTTTGAGTGAGATGAGTGAGATAATTCAATGTACTTCAGTAAACATATATTACAGTATATAACAACACCCACACGCACGCCCACACCTTGTCTGAATTGAACAGTTCAACTCGTCTTTTATGCTACAACAACCCTGGTATGTATTGAGTATGTTCTTACAAGTTAACACCGCTTGGCCAATATCATTTAATAGAACTTCTTGACTTTCAAAAGCTTCTCTCCGACACCTTTCTGAATTTACAGCGACTCAGCTCTCTGCCGCAACACATATCTTCATTCTCTACATTTAATTGAATCTTCTTTCACACATCGCTGCATCCCAAATTCACCTTATATTAGTGCACTACTTTTGACCAGGGCCCTTATTGGAATAGGTGTCATTTGGGAATGAGCCATGACCTTGTACAGCTCTACCTTCTCACTCCAGCTAATAGAATCCTGTACTGTGTTCATTAGCCGTACATTCTGAACTATCCTCAGATCTGAAGAGAGGTGATTAATACCAAGGGCCTAACTTCTGACCAGGACCACTCTCCGTCTCTCGTTCACTCTCTCTCTCTCTCTCTCTTTCTCTCTCTCTCTCCCCCTCTTTCTCTCTCTCTCTCTCTCTCTCTCTCTCTCTCTCTCTCTCTCTCTCTCTCTCTCTCTCTCTCTCTCTCTCTCTCTCTGTCTCTCTCTCTCTCTCTGTCTCTCTCTCTCTCTCTCTCTCTCTCTCTCTCTCTCTCTCTCTCTCTCTCTCTCTCTCTCTCTCTCTCTCTCTCTCTCCATCGCCTTCTCTCTCTTTCTTTCTTTCTCTCTCTCTCTCTCTCTCTCTCTCTCTCTCTCTCTCTCTCTGTCTCTCTCTCTCGCTCTCTCATTCTCTCTCGGTTTGTGATAAACTTATCCTATCTCACCTTGGTAATTCAATCCTCTTCTGTCTTTTGACATCTATTAGCCTTGTTAACAGATGGTTAGCTAGGTTAACAGATGGTTAGCTAGGTTAACATGGTTGTTTACACTTTAAACAAAGTTAAACCTGCTTTATAGAGGGTTGATAAAGTGTTCATAAACGTGTTTGCAACATATACATGAATAATTAATAATATAATACATGAATAAATATAGCATTTGTGTATTCCTTAAAAGATGCATGGTTTTGAATGATTGTCTATTACTAGCAGTATAACTAACAACATACTCAGCCTGTTATTACTGCAGCGGTCAAAGGGAAATTGCAAACACACCCAGCAGCTCCTTGTGGTGATTATCGTTTATTTTATTTAACTAGGCAGGTCAGTTAAGAACAAATTCTTATGTACAATGACGGCCTAGGAACATTGGATTAACTGCCTTGTTCAGGGGGCAGAACGACATATTTTTTACCTGGTCAGCTCGGGGGATTCAATCTAGCAACCTTTTGGTTACTGGCCCAATGCTCTAACCACTAGGCTACCTGCTGGTTACTGGCCCAATGCTCTAACCACTAGCCTACCTGCTGGTTACTGGCCCAATGCTCTAACCACTAGGCTACCTGCTGGTTACTGGCCCAATGCTCTAACCACTAGCCTACCTGCTGGTTACTGGCCCAATGCTCTAACCACTAGGCTACCTGCTGGTTACTGGCCCAATGCTCTAACCACTAGGCTACCTGTCACCCCTTGTATATAGAACGGGGTTATCATTGAACCAAAGCACATAAATCAAATGTAGAGGTGTCCAGTGTTGCCTGTCATTATCATTAAACATCATATGCAAGTGGGAAATTCAAATGGCTATAGAACTCTGACAACGGTGGATCTAAGCAGCTTGTAACATAACCACTATTTGTTTGTGCTCTGATTCGTTAACAGATGGTCCAATCCAATTCTTCTTTCCTCTCTTTATTTTGGAAGGGTTGAAAAATCCTTGATTGTGAATAGCTGCTGAATAAACACTACTGCTGAGAACCTGGTGATCTATACACCATGCAGGGAAATGACATTGTGACCCCGATGTGTCTGTCTGATAGCTAGTGTTGACCAGCAGAGTATTCTGTCTGTCTGTCTGTCTGTCTGTCTGTCTGTCTGTCTGTCTGTCTGTCTGTCTGTCTGTCTGTCTGTCTGTCTGTCTGTCTGTCTGTCTGTCTGTCTGTCTGTCTGTCTGTCTGTCTGTCTGTCTGTCTGTCTGTCTGTCTGTCTGTCTGTCTGTTAGATAGTGTTGAAGAACACAGTATTCTGTCTGTCTGTCTGTTAGATAGTGTTGAAGAACAGAGTATTCTGTCTGTCTGTCTGTTAGATAGTGTTGAAGAACACAGTATTCTGTCTGTCTGTCTGTCTGTCTGTCTGTCTGTCTGTCTGTCTGTCTGTCTGTCTGTCTGTCTGTCTGTCTGTCTGTCTGTTAGATAGTGTTGAAGAACACAGTATTCTGTCTGTCTGTCTGTTAGATAGTGTTGAAGAACACAGTATT